>NC_056733.1:165275019-165312519 GCF_019279795.1 Protopterus annectens
ACATCTCAGTTGCATGTGCGATTGGGGTTTTGTTGTTTGCATTTCCCCTATTTACATTCTATGTGTCTCAGTTGTACTAAATGGCCTCTGGGAATTACACCTGTCAAATACAGGCATTCCTACACATTCACGTTATGGTGCACAGTGTGGGTAACAGTGCTTAATACTACAGTGCTATAACATGATTGCAAATCTACATTACCATATGATAACAGAATATACACATACAGTCTAGCAGTTAGACCTGCTTTGTCAGGGTATTACACTTTTATTGCCATGCTAACAATATGAGACTCTTCCTGCCATATTCTCTAGTGTATGCAGTACTTGCCTTGAACAATACAGGTTTTATACTACCAATTACTTTACCACTACTTTTATTTTTATTTCCTATGACAGTAAAAGCACGAGTATTATTAACCTGCCTCATGTCGCAACTGCGCCAGGCGGCAAATGTGGGCCTCCTGGTTCACGGCCCACTCCATTGCAGCTATGTGGGAAATAAGAGGAATATTTAGCCATATCTATCCATGATATACCTGAGCTGGCAATTATTAAACAGGTAGTGGACTGATACTTACACATGGCTGAGACATCCCCTGATGCTCTTCCTCTTGGAGCCATTCCTTCAAGAGGTCCCCCTTCTGCCGCTTCAGGTCGGCATAGTGGTGCCTGACTTGCTCACCAGTTCTGGGTATGCCAGTGACACTGGTGAGGTCGTGAGCGAGACAGTCCCAGGCCTCCGCCTTATATTGGGAGCCCTGGTACTGACCCTGCAGCAGTCTCTGTGCATGGTCTTTAACTAGGAGTCCAGCTATGACCTTGGAATCCTGGATGCACCTGAACTGTGCCCGGAAGCACACTCCTTCTCCTCTTACTGCCATAGTGCCTGCAAGGAGAAGCTACAACCAGTTATGATCTGTATTCCCACCTCTTGGGTTTAAGTAGGGCTGGTTTCCTACACTTTTCCGTGATTGGCCAGTTTTGAAAAGGCTAAGCTATGGGCAAACCTGCTTACCAAAAGTTGGCATTGTTTAAAGGGGTATACCACTGGGCACAAAGAGTTAGCTGGTCTACACATTGCTCACACCTCCTAAGCTGGCCTATGCAATGCTTGGTGTTGCCTACAGTAGACATTCATTATAATGCCTTTTGGCATTGTGCTATTATTGATTACACCTTATATGTATGCCTAGTATCCCTGATTGATGTGTACATACACTCTGTGTGGTCCTTGTGTTTTATTGGGGACTTCAACACTCTTATTACAATTACATCTCACTTCTGGGCTTACTACTGTACTCCAGTTCACATATTTATGTTATGTAGTGGGTTATGGCACATATGACTGTATGCTGATGCCTTTCACAGGTTCAGTTTGGTTATACTATGGTGAGGACATGTTTACTACTACCTTATTCTTTTGCACTTCTGTGATGGCTTGGTGGATAGCTACTGGGACTATGGTATGTAGGGTCTTGGGTTCAAGACCTGTATGGCTGGTTATTTTAATGCTGGGCAGACAGAGGTTCATTGGATACAGAGTGATTAAGGCACTATAAAGCAGTTGTAAGCAGGTTTGTGCAGTGGTAAGCAATGCTTATTTCAGGTTATAGTTTCTTACACTCAGCTTCTACTTTGCTTAATCTGTGTATGCAATGCTTACCCCCATGCAAATGCACTTAAAAATGCTTACTAGTACTTACATATGCTTACTACTGCTTATCTGTGCTTACACCTCCTTACTACTGCCTTATTCATTATGACACTGACTCTTCACATGTGCATTTCAGGCAGCACTCCAGTTCATAAATATATGTTATTTAGTGGGTTTTGCAATAAGAAAATTGGTTATACCATGCTTTGCCATGTAAACTAGACTGTGCTGCAGTGGGACTCAAACCGGGAATGCCTGCTCATTAGGTGAATGCTCGGCCCACTACACTATTGCTGTGCAGCTTCATTTGTATAAATCTTTCTTGTTATCCTCTTCAGCCTTTTAAGCTGCTTTAACCATAGCTAAGCAATGGGCACACCCGAGCACCTATGGTTAGCTGTACTCGGATTTTTAAAAAAAAATAAAGGGTTTTTTTCTTTTGATTTTTATGTCCTGTTGCTGTTGTACACATGGGGGACTGTTGGTGGGGATATGCAGACACCTATGAGGGGTCTCGCTCATTTATTTCCACTTTCTGCTGTTCTACATTGCAGGGGCATGTTTATTCTGAGAGCTCTGCTCTCAGAAATGCCCCCTGCACTCACTCGTACATGCTCCGTGTATGCCTGGGAGGTCGGGCAACATGCCTTCATTAATATGCATGGTGCACTGCCATCTTCCTCCTACACTGGTGCTTCTGTCCAGGACTATGCTAGTCCTGCATGGAAGATTAGTGAATCCAGGTGAGGTGTTCTGACATCATGGTCTTGTGATATCAAAAAGACTATGCTTTACTTAGAAATGGTAATTCATAATCTGAAACTAATATGTCATGATTAATATAAGCCTAAAAATTGTATGATTATCTAAAAAGAAGTTTTAACAATATGGTAATGCAAAGGAAATAAGCCTATATGTTTCATGCTATTGGTACTAGAGATCCTAAAGACATTATATAATTCATGCATATGTATAAAAGTCATAAAAGATGTTATGATGGGGTTTTAATAATAATATACTCTTATTTATACATCTGGATTCTATAAATATAGAATAATATTAATGTTATATACAAGAGTAATTTTGTAGTTTTAAGTACATTAAGCTATAGTGGACACATATATAGAAGTAAAGTTAATATGCCTGGACTAACTGAAAATGAATGAGTTTGAATATATAATGTTAGCATTGGTTTGGAAGTAGTAGCAATAAGATTAGGCTAGATAATATATGACAAGGCTAAACAGGAGTTTGTATGATTACATCATCAAACTAGGAATGTGTTATTTCTTGATAGGGGTAGTTTTGTTCTTAGTATTAGTTATTTAGTTTTAGTCATTAGGTTCTTGTCCATGTCAAGGTATGTTATAAATAGAAATATTCATATCTGTTTTACTTTTCTAAATCATACTAATATATAAAGTTTCTGTTTAGTATAAATGTCAGATTATAAATGTATGTCACTGAACATTAATGGTTTAAACGAACCAGAAAAAAAGAAGTAGTCTTATGAAATACATGAAACTTCATAAACTGTCTTTTTGCAAGAAACACACTTGCTATTCAAAGATGTAGATAGAATGTTCTTAAAATATTTTTCTGACTTAGTTGGGTCTCACTTTAGAACAAACAGAAGAAGCACATGTATATTGTGGAAAAATTCAGTGAATATGCCAAAAGTGATTGATTCCTATTTAAATAAGAATAACATACGTTTGGTGGTAATATAAATTTAAAAAGGTATTATACATTAGTTAACTCATACTGGATCCCTAGAATTGGAGCAAAAGTCTCTAAAAAGTATTTAGATACCAGAGCTCTTCTTATGAAGGATGAAATAATTATAGCAGGTGATTTTAATTGTGTGTTATTGGAGAATGGCACCACTGATAATAGAAAACTTAGATTATCATCAGTTGCAAAATTTCTTAATCACTTCATTAATTTAATGAATTGAGAAACATCTATGTTTTAAGACTATCTAAATGTCTTAATTATATACATTATACTTTCAGATTTGCCACTCAAGCCAATTTAGACAAAGCTTTTGCCTCAAATGACTTATACTACAAAACTGAAGATGTATTAATTAATTCCTGTTCATTGGCTGACCACAAAACAATCATTTTTAATCTCACATTGAAGTCTAATAATCTAACAACATGTAATAGACCATGCACATATAATAAAAATTAAAGGTTTTAAAGACTAGTTTATTAATGAAATGAGCACATTTTAGAGTTTAACAATAATGGAGAAATTACCAAGATCATTCTTTATGATTCTTTAAACGCATATTTAAACTGTAAAATTAAAAACTGTTCTGCACGTAAAAGAAGAAAATGGGATAGAAAATTAAAAGAATTACAAACTAAGATATATACTTTAAAGTCAAAGACTAAACCAAATGCTCAAGCTAATAAATTAGAATTAAAAACATTAAATCAAAAATATGTGGATATTCTTAGTCATAGGATTTATATAAATCTTGAAATAATAAAATTACAGTCTTATTCAGTAAATTCTAAAAGTTTACACAGATTAGCCATTAGATCAAAGAAAATGAATAGATTAAATCCTATCAAGGAAATTTCATATAAATATGGAAGAAAAATAAAATAGTTACTGATTTAGAGTATATATTAGAAAGTTTTAGGGATCATTACAAACAAATAAATAATGATAATAGTAATATGATAAATAGCAATAGTCTTGCAAGCTTTCCAAGATAAAACATTACCAATAATGTAACTAAACAACAAAGATGTAGCATTGATAAACCTTTTTCACGTAAGGAAACTAAAGGTCAAATTAACAATCTTAAAATAAACAAAGCTCCAGGTTTGGACAGACTAATCCCTGAACTATGCAAATTGTTGTCAGAAAATGTATTAAACATTTTGGTGAAATCATTTAAAGATGTTAAATATACATTGTGTACCCCCATTTTGGAGATTTTTCACTTGTTTCACCAATACTAAAACAAGATAAAATCCCTACATTTTATTCTTCTTATTGTCCTATTTCACTTCTAAACATAGGCAATAAAATGTTTATGTCTATACTGGCAAAGAGACTAAATAATATTGTGGGCAAAGTTATTAACAATGATCAAACAGGCTTAATATTAAACAAGAGAGTGTATGATAACATTATTAGACTTAACACCTTAATAGATGTTGCTAACAAAAAGAAAATAGAACTTTCAACTGTAACTTTAGATTTGGACAAAGCATTTGATTCTGTAAACTGGAATTATTTGTTTAAAGTTCTTTAGGAATATAATATTTTCTGTAGAATTTATAAACTTAATCAAGATGTTATATAACAATGCATCTGCATTTATCAAAATAGGTTCTTTCATATATAAATCTTTTAGAATGTAAAGGAAATAAAACAGGGACGTCCACTTTCTCCATTATTATTTGCTTTATGTATTGAACCATTTTCAAATCACACCAGATCAAATAAAAATATAAAATGTTTTTTAATCGATGATAATTACTCCTATTAAAATACAGTTATTTGCAGATGATATATTATTAACTATTGGTAATACTGATTCATCATTACAACATAAAATCAAAGCCATGGAATGTTTTGAAGATATTTCTAGATTGAAATTCAATCATAACAAAACCAATATGTTGTTAATTATCAAAAATCTGAAATCAGAATGCATAGTAATTTTAAATGGGATAATAATCAAATTAAACATTTGGGAGTTACTATAACTCCAAGTAGTAAAGAACTAATATTCGTTAATTATACAGATATAACTAATAAGATTACACAACTAATTTCTTGTTGCAATAAACTATTCTTCACTTTGGAAGATAGGCTTATGCTAATAAAAATTATAATATAGCCAAAAATGTCGATTTATATTCAGTCTTTAAACACATCCCCAAATAAAAGTTTTAAAAAAAATAAATTCTATGTTACTTAAATTTTCATGCTTTCCTAACAAACATAGGATTTCATTAGAATAGTATATGAAAAGCTGAGAAGATGGTGCTATTACCTTCTCTAATTTTGATTTGTACTTAAAAGTAGCAAGTATTCAAATTATATCTCAGTGGCTAAATAAATTCATATGATTTTAAGTGGAAATTAATTCAAGACAAATGGCCAGATTCATCAAGCTATGCACAGAGTGCCTGAATAGTGCAAGAGCTGCTGCATGCAATATGGCCACCAAGTGATCCAGAAAAGAGCCCCAAGACATGCACGAGTGCGTCTAAACTATTCCCACATGGACACCACTGCTATATGCTAATCACCTCACTTGCTGGTGAAAACCATGCAAAGGAGGTGAATTAGTGATCCAGGAGCAGACAGGCATCTGTGCAGGGATAGCGTAACCTACAGAAATGTATTTAGTTACTAACAGAATACATTTCTGGAAATTACAAAGTGGGGGCATGACAGCTCTAAAGAAAGCATGTATTCAATGTAGTAGGCATGCCAATGGCCAAATATATGGCCAATGGCATGAGAAATAGTTGCAAAATTATAAAAAACAACTTCCTTTTTTTTTGGCCGATCTCAGCCGTTTAAGCGTAGGGCAGCGGTGCGCAAATGGGATCAGCCCAAAAATAAAAAAAAAAGTTGGAAATAGGCTTTTAAACCCAAATCAGCACTTTGCCATAATAGTCAATGGCATGCATAAGACAACAATACCAGGGAATAGTGGTTGCTAAGAGGGAAGGCTGAGTGTGAGTGTGGCAACTACGAATTAGCATTCTGTTTTATGCAAATGAGGGGACTGATACTGAATTACAGATTTCCTGTCAATGTTAGCTTGCACCCAACCATGTAGGTGTAGCAACACCATTGTATAAGTCTAAGAGGTGGATGACCTCATAAGGGGGAGTGTCATGCATGCTATAAGCTTATTGAAGCTCTGTGATCTGTGTTTGCCCTTAGATAAGCACAGCTAAGGAAGGGGGTCTGTCTGAGGCAGTGGTTACATTACCTAAATGAGTGTGCACACCTTGCACTGGGTTTTAAATGAAACAAAAACAGGAAATAGCAGATCTGTTCACATCTGAGCACTGGGTATGCATGGCACACCTCAGGGCTTAAACAGGAAGGCAATGGGAAGGGAAAACAGCAGTAGGAAGGCAATCAAGGAGAACTAGCATAGTTAGCAGGTAAAATGTATCAGAACCAGCCAATTACACATGGAAGAGCCCAGCACACTACTATAAACTATGCAAACACCTTCCAGTCTGTTTTTTTACCACAAACTCTACAACACTGGTGTACACAGTCAGGGAAATTTTACCTGACAAAACTAACAAAATGTTAGGGGCTGCTGCCACTCTCATACATCAATATGTGCAAGAGGATGAGGGTGGTGAGGATGTGAATGCTGATGACCAACCCACAGTGAGGAGAAGGAGAAGAGTGTACAGACCCAGGGTAACCTACCAGGAGCTACATGAG
The DNA here is from genome assembly GCF_019279795.1 of Protopterus annectens. Classification (NCBI taxonomy): domain Eukaryota; kingdom Metazoa; phylum Chordata; order Ceratodontiformes; family Protopteridae; genus Protopterus; species Protopterus annectens. The sequence continues at coordinate 165,282,128 of NC_056733.1, forward strand.
CTGGAGATAGTGGAGCGCTATAGGGTGGACAGGGACATTCTGCAGCAAATTGTTGAGCTGTGGCAGCGATGCCTCACACACAGAACCAACAGAGGGGAACCCATCCCAGTGGATACCAAGGTATGTGCAGGCTTAAGAATACTAGCCACAATTACCTTCTAAAGGCCAACTGGGGATATCATGGGGATCTCACAAGCATCAGCATCCTGGGTACTCCACCAGTTCCTGGATGCCATGTCAGCAAATGCCGGTGAGCACATATATTTCCTCAACACCAGTGAGGCATTGACCAGCATTATGCGTCCCTTCCACCAAATAGAAGAACACCCTGAGGGAGTAGGTGCTATAGACTTCACTCACATACACATCAAAGCACCACTTGGTGAGCAGGGTAGGGTCAACATAAACTGCAAGGACTTCCCCTCCATCAACTGCCAGGTCGTGTGCGATGCCCAGGGAATTATCTTGAATGTGTGTACTGGCAGCCCTGGAAGCTATTATGACTCCCACATCTGGCATATGAAACAGCTGTACCAGTCATTTGCCAGTGAGGACATCCCATACGGCCACCTAGTAAGGGATGCTGGCTACGCACTGGAGCCATGGCTGATGACACCCCTCAGAAATGCACACACACCTGAACAAGAACTCCATAATGAGGCACTCACACAAAACCAGAATCATAATAGAGCATGTGTTTGGGATGCTCAAGTCACGGTTCCACTGCCTGGACATATCTGGTGGAACCTTGCAATACTCTCCAGCTACATGCACACAAATGTTCATAGTATCTGCCATGCTACACAATATGATCCTGTGGAAAGAGCTGCAGCAAGAACAGCACAAGCCAAAGCCACACAACTGTGCACCATTGCCAAGGCCATCACAGGCACAGAGGGACTCTGAGTAGGAACTATTTGAGCCTGCCCAGGTAGGCAGAAGGAGGCATGCCCAGTATGCCCAAGCTTTGGCAAAGAGGCAATGCAGAGCACATACACTGACATGGTAGGGACCCAGGGAATGACACCTCTCTCTGACTCACACATACAGTAAAAAGGATGCCAAACATGACACTACCTGTACTTTACCATGTATAGGGAGTGTAGTATGTGCATCTGACATAGTCAGCCCTCCAGCACCATCCTCAATACTGGCCCAGCCACAAGGTAAGTCACTCTTCCTATCAATTACTGAATGGAGTAGTGAATGTTCTGACAGTTGTATCTATGGGATGGATGTGAGCATGCAAGGGAATCGGGTGGCTGAATGGGATGACAGTAAATAGTGGACACCTATATGGGCAGCATGAAATCCATAACAAATACTGGTGTTAACATACTTTGGCAGTACTAGACAAGGTGACAAATCCCACTACAGTACATGTGGTGGCCCAAATGTGTGTCCATAGGACACACACATGCATGTCAGTGAGGCTCACATACCCACCACCAGCCTCAGCCAGTAGGACAGGTGTAGATGACCATAAATAAAGGCTGGGCTAAGGCCTACAATTGAAGGTAATGGTTAACAGCCCCCCTCCAGACCTACACAGACAGACTACAACAGGTCTGGCAGTTATATGTTAGTTCTGAAGGGTACAAAGTCTGAAACTGAAATGTAGGTCAATAAAACCTAAGATCTGCACTCCACTGATATGCCTCCAGTCTGCATGATAGGTCAGAATACAAAATGAAATGGAAGCCAACAGAGTACCTGAAATACCAGGACAGTCTAGCAAATGTTTAAAGTCATCAGGTGTGCCCCCCCCACACCACAATCCTATGTAGAAATGCAGTAACATGTAAGTGTGAGGTGTAATAACAGTGGAGCACAGATTACCCAAGCTGGCCCAATCTACAGGATAGATTGTTGCATGTGTACAATATGCAGGGGTCTGTGTGTTAGGTTGTTGTGTGTTCAATATTGTCTGGAAGTGGTCAGCATGTAGGCATGGAGGGTTGTGTCTCGGTGGCCTATGGGCAGTACTGTGGATGACAGGGTCATGTTCTGACAACTGCAGTGCCAACCACAATGCTTCTCAGAAATACCCATCTCAGCAGTTGTCCATACTCACTGTCCAGATGTCAATATGTGTCACCGTATGAAATATGGACATGCCATGAATATGGGCCCATACATACACACAGTACACAGGTGGAAGTACCCTAAACAGAGTACATAAAATGTAACTGTCAACTGCACCCAACTTTGGAATTGCGCATACAGGTTAGCACCACATTAGTTGTCTGTGTAGTATGGAATACTGATATAATCTGGCCAATCACTGGCAGACCACAAAAGGCACAGTTATGAAGTAATGGGAGACTGCCTATGTCCCCACACAAGGCAGCATAAGGGGAATGTCCCATGTATATCTGTGAGTCAGCTGCAAGCAGTTTCCATATCACACATGCACTCAGCTCACCCCACATTAGCTACAAGTTTATCACAGGTCATATCCTTGCTGTTGGGAATGAGTACAGTATGACTCCACTTCTGTATGAGAATACCTATGGAATGCAGTATGCTGAAGAGGTGTCCCATGCAGGTGTATCCCTAGCTGTAAGCAGCACCCTGCCTGCATGCAGACCAATGGATTAATATGGACAGGAACTATTGCTATTAACACCTCGCACATTTACCCTGTGACCCCAGGAGAATCCACCGGCTCACAGCCTGGGAATATAGGAGTGACAGAATGCACTGGCCTGCTACAGATGGCCTGCATAGCTACCAAATGGCCTACATTCCTCTGTTAAAGGCCTGTGCCACACCCATAGTGCCAATGTATGGTATCTCATGGAGTCCCAACTAACAACATAACAGAGTCAACAGAACACAAATGCAAGGCCATGTAGACAAATCCTAGTAGCATGCCCACCATCTCCTACTGCATGAACTGTGGACCAACTCCTAAATACTGCTGGGATGAAGGGCCAACTATAGGGATACTTCTCAGATATCCCTTGCATAATGTTAGGAAGAGGATAGAATAACAGAGTGGGGAGGTGTAGAAGCATGGACGTCATGTAGTGTGTGAAGTCTGAAGCTCTGGTGTGTGCCCATACTACCCCTGCCTGAAATTCCAATAATGAGTGGCTACAAACCTGTGCATAAACCACAATGGGAAGGTGAACTGACTAGATATATGAGCCCTGCCTCTGGGTAACCTGGGTGAATCTGTACAGCTGAGAGGTATGGCCACAGTAGGATATGGCCATTCTGTTACATCAATATATGTACAAGAAGGGGATCCTCAGCCACCATAGTACCAAGGTGCTGAACCATTTACACAGACCCATCAGCAAGTATCTGCAGCTACCTCTCCAGAATTGCATGAGTGTGCAAGAACATGTAGGCTACAGACCACAGTACTGGACACAGCTTCATTCATCTTGTATTTCCCAGGAAATAACTGTGAGCAAATAAGTATATCTGTCAGTAGTTGATGACATAATACAACACAGTTTAACAAGTACATATGTCTGTATATCTCTGCTAACACCAACCATGTAACACAACCAGCACAGACAGCAATAGTTACAGTATCCCACTATCTGTCGCACATTGTGACTCCATATTGCCAACCTATCTACAGATATCCTGCAGACACAGGTTGCTAGCTGTAGATGTAGAACACCAAACCCTGGACTGGAGTACAACCCTACCTGGTATGGATTCACACACTCTATACAGAAGGTCATACTGGGCATGCTCCTACACAAATGAAGCCCATGTCTGACAACACAGTGGACTATACATATTTGTCATTCGCAGATGTCTGTGCACACACACCAAATTGTACACCAGTCATGCTTTGCACACACATTGGATAGGAATACTCACATATATCCAAGGCCAACATGCTATAATATGTCAAACATATAGACACAGATATGTGGGAAAGAGAGAGACAGACAGTGACAGAGAGATCTCCATTATGAGGCCTGTCCCACCCACCACACATATCCAATTGGCTGATATCACATTATGTGCTGATGTCAATCACTGTAGACATTCCTTTTGGTAGCCCTCAGCTCTATAGTGTCTGTGGTGCTTGTGATAACTGTGTAATGCGATAGTACAAATCAGTATTTATCTAGCATTTGTATACCCAGTCCTGTCAAATATAAAGTTGTGTGTGACTGAGTGTGGGTGTGTGTGTATGTGTGTGTGTGTGTGTGTGTGTGTGTGTGTGTGTGTGTGTGTGTGTGTGTGTGTGTGTGTGTGGATGTGTTTCCAGAGGAATGATTTATGGCCCATTCACACACACTGGCCTTCCCATTGCCCATGTTAGCACTCCTGATGATGTCAGTCACCTTGAAATAACCGTCTGGAAAATTCTCAGCTCTATAAGCTACATGGCACTTGTGATACATGTGTAATTCTATAGTATAAAAAACTAGTTAGGTAGGATTTCTAATCCCAGACATGGAAACTGTGTGTGTGTGGAGATGAATGCTTTTGAGGCCATTCACACTCACTACACCTCACATTGCCCTACTTTAGTATGCCTGCTGTCAGTTACCTTGAAATAACCCTTTGGCCAACTGCCAGCCCTGTAAGCTGTGATAACTGCATAATACTGTAATATAGCATACTAGTTAGGTGGGCATTCTAATACCAGACATGGCAACTGTGAAACTGTGTGTGTTTGTGTGAGAGAGTGTGTGTGTCTTTGATGATACCTGATTTTATGGACATTCACACTTACTACTCTCCCCTTACACCTCCTTTAATACTGCTGCTGATGTTACTCACCTTCAAAGATACCTTGGCACAGCTCTCTAGCATGTAAGCAATGAAAATGGAACAATGTAGTAGCAATAACTACATAGGTATGGGTTTGAATCTCATCCATGGCAAGTGTTTGCTTGTGTACATATGGCTACATATGTATGTCAATACCTCAAAAATTTTGGCCCCATTTACACCCAGTACACATCTCAGTGCCTGACTTTAGCAGTCCTGCATATATTATCCACCTTAGAAGTACCTGTTGCCGGTCATACACTATGTAAGGTCAGTGGTGCATGTAGTAAATGTGTGACATAATGGTTCGACAAGGTTGTTAGATAGAGGTTTGAACCTCACCCTTGGCAAATGTAAATGCGTGTGTACGATAAAATAATATTTTCAATCTCTCACCCACTACATCACCCAATCCCAGTATTTACAAGGGTTGGTGATGTTCCTCACCTTAGAAATACCTTGGGACAACATCCATCCTCTAAACTACATGGTGCATGTAATAAATGTGGTACACTGTAATAACAGTACATAGCCAGTCAGTGGTTTGAATATTAGTATTGGCAAGTGTGTGTCTGTCTTCAGTATCCTGTGTGGGGGTTGCTGTGATTGTTAAATTATTATGTTGAGGACCTAGTATATGTCACAATGTCCACATTATAAGACCAACAGATGTCAAACACTGAAGAGGTTGGTGCAGACAATCCACAGCCCTACATGTGACAGTATGCATTAGTGAACAATATACGCAATCCTTCTATTACTCAGAGAACACTCTTTACCCATGTATCAAACACAAACACACTTGGCTAGGTAGGCAACAACCACTATATTTGTAGTTCCCTGCATATTGCATCCCAGATAGAAACCACAGTGTAATAGCAGTGGACTATGTGCCTGCTGACCACAACAGTGCCACTGACATCAGAAAGTACTTTGATGTGTTACATCTTCTGACTGTGTGTTATCCAGCATGTAAAAGGACATGGAACCCTGTTCCATCCCCTTGGTAGCCAAATAAATGTGTACAGTGGACCTTTTGCCATGTTCCCCACTGGACACCTGCAACAACTGTAGAGTCTGCAAATGTACCCCACAAAGGAAATACCATACCTTATACACATGCCCTGGATGGACAGACACCACTAACTCCACTGAATACCTGTATCATACAGTCAATGTAGGTGCAATCATGACCTCAGTTACATAGCCAGGTCTCACCAAATGAGGTCAGGAATGCTACATCAGAAGATAACAATCTGTCTACACAACATGCCCCAGAGACCTCAGGTACACTTCCACATGTCAAAGAACATGCATGTGGGACATGTGCACAACCCATACACTGTCCATGTTACAGAATATAGATCACACACATAGGAAGCAGTGCACATCACTGGCCACCCACAATAGAAACCCAGATGAGTGGATGGTGAATACAATACCAACCCCTGGGGACCACTCCAGGGGCTACACCCCTGAGCCACACTGGAGACTATTGTCATGTGGCCTGATGAGGTATTCCCTTGGTCTAGCCTTGTAGAGCCTTCAGGCTCATTCACCTACTACACACCTGTGAAGCAATGAACCTATGGATCTCAGTACTGGCAAGTGTGTGTGTGTGTGTGTGTGTGTGTGTGTGTGTGTGTGTGTGTGTGTGTGTGTGTGTGTGTGTGTGTGTGCGTGTGTGCATGAGTGTGTGTGTGTGTGTGTGTGTGTGTGTGTGTGTGTGTGTGTGTGTGTGTGTGTGTGTGTGTGTGTGTGTGTGTGTGTGTGCCTGTGTGTGTGTGCCTGTGTGTGTGTGTGTGTGTGTGTGTGTGTGTGTGTGTGTGTGTGTGTGTGTGTGTGTGTGTGTGTGGAGATGAATGATTTTGAGGCCATTCACACTCACTACACCTCCCATTGCCCTACTTTAGCATACCTGCTGTCAGTCACCTTGAAATAAACCTTTGGCCACGTTTTAGTCCTATAAGCTCCATAGTACTTGCTATAACCATGTAATACTGTAGTTTAACAAGTTAGTTAGGAAGGAGTTCTAATCTTAGTCCTGGCTACTGTAATAATGTGTGTATCTTTATTGACACCTCATTTTGTGGACATTCACACTTGCTACACTTCCCTTTACCCCTCCTTTAGCACTGCTGTTGATGTCACTCAACTTCAAAGATACCTTTGGACAGCTCTCCAACACTTAAGCTCAATGGCTTGCGCGATAACTGTGTAACACTCTAATAACACTACATAGCCAGGTAGGGTTTTGAAACTCAGTACTGGTAAGTGCGTGTTTTGTGTGTGTGTCAGCAGTAAGCTGTTGGGGTGATGGTGTAATGACAGAATCCATTGCAGTGTGGGGTTTGCTACATAATTATATTGAGGACCTGTATGTCCCAATGTCCACATTACCAGGCCAACAGTTATCAAACACTGTAGAGGTTGCTGTAGACCATCCACAGCCATAGATGTCTATTGCCATGTGCAATTACTATGTAACAGTATGGTTAGTAAACCATATAGGCAACCGTTATAATACCCAGAGACCACTCTCCACCCACTGAACATACACAAACATGCTTGGATCTTTCTCTCTTCCTTTCTTCCTGTCTCTCTGTCTCTCTGTCTTTCTGTTTCTGTCTCTCTCCCTCTCCCATAGATGTGGAAAAATGCATCTGTTTTGAATAGGCAGCAGCTTGACTTTTGTAGGTAATGCTCATGATCAGGTGATGGCCTGTGCACAAATTGGAGTCCCCCACTTGCTAATTGCATGTAAAACAGCTGTGGTATCATTCCTATAGCCAATTGCATGGAAACACAATCCTATAACTAGGCACTCCATGTGGGTGTTGGCCCTTTTCCTTCACTGTGAGCAAGACTTCATGTGGGTGTCTGACAAACAGGATCACAGAGGGTAGTTGGAAATGCCTCTTACAACAAACACTGTTTAGACAGGCCAACAAACAGGAGGGGGATGTTCCAGACATGGGGACAGAATGTAAGTATTGCTGTTCTACATTTGAAGTAATGTTGGTTTAACAGGGTTTGTGTGGATATGACTGTTCTGCATGACTTAAAGTCTGGCATGACAGTGTTATGTGGTTGAGAAAACTCTCACCTGTAAAGCTATCTGCAGACTGGCCAGAGTTTGGAGTCTTAGATGCGGTGTGTTACTCACACATTTTCTGTCTTTAGAAATGCAGTAGCATACTCTGATGATTGCAGTCAGTACATGGTGACATCCATGTGTGTTATTGACTTCATATCCCTCAGAAGAGATATGGCACAACAAACCCTGTTACCTGTTACACCAGCAATATTCTCAGTTTATCACAGCAATATGTCAATATTGGCCCTGTGTTTGTGCCTCTGTCACCCTATTCTGTCACCCTTTGTCCATATGTCATGCAGTAAGAGGTGCATATGTACAGTATATCATTATTTAAAGCAGTGTAAGAAACGTCTCTGTGTGGAAGATTTTCAGTCCATGCATTTCTAGTTAATCACTGTATATTAATCAGATCAGACAATAGTAGTAGAAATAGCGAACGTAAACTCGTCAAGTCAAAACAAAATAAAACAAAAAGTAATAATAGAAAATATATAATTATACAGCATTACTAAGTATTTGAAAGTAATCCAAGAAAAGCAGGCGGTCTGTTTCCAGTCGAAAATCCTTTATTAAGTACACAGACAAGCAATCCAAGTAAAACAAAAATAGAGTAATAATTTCCTCACAAACTTTCTAAATATATATATACTTTTTATCAGGCATGGGAGTGGTTTATTGTGCTGTAAAACAAAGTGTTATTGGTACACATCCCTTCCCCCATCATTCCAGCTGAAAACACCTCAAGCAGCATTACATTGCTAAACCTTAGTACATTCACCCTGTGCATCAGAACCATATTAGCATGTCCCTGCATCGATGGTATGGATGACAGGGTGTGTTGTGGGTTTGCCAGAGGCCTAGGCTGAGACATTTGATCGACATCATGTGTGTGAGTTAGGGGGTTCTTTATTAAAGGGACTGTGCAGACATGGTGAGTGTAGGTATGGAGGTGCCCTAGCTGTGTTGGTGATGTGTGTGTGTATGTATGCACACATTTCTGCCATGTGGCTGCCCTATACAGGAGTATGTTGGACAGCTGCAGACTGTACATGGCAGGGTGTACAGTTCACCATGTCTGGCCATGGACATGGGAACTGTGCCTGCCATGTGTTGCACGGGCACTACCAGGCAGATGAAGAGTAGCCCTCAGACTATCTTTGGTGTAATGTTCCATACATGCTTGTGCCTCCATGAAGGTTCATAGGTTCATAGGTTCATAGATTCAGACTAGGCTATCTGCCCTAGGGCATTTATAAGCCTAGCCAGAATGTGTTTGGCTTTTGCCACCCATTTTAAATTAATTTTGCTATGCCCTTTTTTGAGGTTAGTATACTGTGCCTCTGTCTAACAGTGACACAGAAGTGATACCCAGGGTAAACCTACGATCTCCCATCCACTCATCAAGATTCCTCTTGAAGAGAGTCAATGAGGGACTCTGCCTAACCTGGACTGGGATTTTATTCCAGAGTGAAGGGAGCCTCTGGGTTATGAATTTGTCCCTCCAGCATGTCCTATTTATTTCAGTGCTGAGGTTCAAGTCTCTTGAGCGCATAGCTCAATGGGATTTGGATTTTCTGAGGTGCAGCATGTCCATTAATTCCGGGTTGGACATGGCTTTATACATCAGGCACAGATCGCCTCTGAGCAGGCGGTATGCCACTGAGTAGAGCTGGAGTTTCTTTAACCAGGCAGCATATGGCATCTGTTTGAGCCCTTTGATCCTCTTGGTAAGGTACTTTTGGGGTCTTTCCAATTGCTGCAGGTGTCTGGTAAGGTACATCCCAAAAGGGGCATTGTACTCAATTATGGGCCTGATGAGGGATGAGTAAAGAGGCACGATGACCTCCCCTGATCTAGATGTGAATCCCTTCATGATTAGGTGGGCTATATAAAATGTTTTTCTAACCACTTTGGCCACGTGGTTGTCAAATGAGAGATTGCTATCAACTTGGGTCCTTGGGTCCCCAGGTCCCTAATTACTTATTCTGTACTTAATGGATTACCACCTATGTGGTAATTTGTGGGCATTTTGTTTTTGCCAAAGGGGATGACTATACACTTTTTGGCATTTAGCTTGAGGCCATGGCTCTGGCACCAGTTGTCTGTTTCTATGAGGCCCTTTTGGAGGATGCTTGTGTCAGCTGGAGAGTCGATTATGGCACCCAGTTTGCAGTCATCTGCGAACTTGGTCAGCCACAGTCCTTCCGTGTTGGCCTGTACCTCCGAGAAATATATACCGAACAAGAGAGGTCCCAGGTCTGAGCCTTGTGGGATGTCACTTGTAACTGGTTTGGAGTCTGACATGGCTCCAGCAATTCCAGCCATGTGGGTTCTGTCCTTGAGCCAGTTTGCAACCCATCTAGTGACATAGTGGTTTATATTTAAGCTGGTGAGCTTATCTATAATGCCCGAGTGGGGTATTGTATCGAAGGCTTTAGTGAGGTTCAGGTAGGCTGTGTGGACCACCTTCCCCTTGTCAATGGCCTTGGTGACTGTTTCAAAGAAATTGACCAGGTTTAAGAGGCAGGATATGCCCTTAACAAAGCCGAACTGGGTAGGATCCAGTGTCTGTAGGTCTCCAATATCTTTATTTATGAGGTCCATGATGATCCTTTCCATAGCTTTGCAGACCAAGCTAGTCAGGCTTATGGGGCGATAGTTTCCAGGATCCATTGAGGCACCACCTTTGTGGAGAGGGACCACTGTTGCTGTACGCCACTCTTTGGGTACATATCCTGTAGTAAGGCTGAGATTGAACAGTAGTTTTATGTTTGGGTTTAGCTCTTCTTGGAGTTCATGTAGAACACAGCCCGGGACACCATCTGGTCCCATTGATGCTGTGTTTTTTGCTTTGGAGAGGGTAGCTCTTACCTGAGCATCTGAGATGTCAGGGGGGGGCAGCACTCTGCTGGGATAGATATTTGCCCTTTTGGTGGGGGGGGGGTTTGCGCTGAACCTGTCAGCTAAGATGTTGGCAATGTCTGTGGGTTCGGTGTATTTTTTGTCTTTTTGGACTAATTCTGAGCATATCTGGGAATTCCCACCCAGGTTCCTAACATAACTAAAGAAAGCCTTGTGATTATCCTTAGTGTCCTGTGCAATTTTTCTCTCGAAGCTGGCCTTAGATGATTTTATGAGTGCCCGCAGTTTTTTGCTAATACTGATCAGAGATGCCTTCCCTTTTTGGGATTTTGCTCTGTCATGTAGTAGCTTCCTCCTTCTATTGTATAGTTTGCTTATGGTTGTGGTCCACCAGACAGGATGTCTGCCTTTAGAGGATTGGGTCTTGGTTTTATTTGGGATCGCATGATCCATGCATTCCTGAAGGTGTTCATAGAATGCATTTATAAAGGATTCTGCAATCTGGGCCGTATTTTCTACAGGCCCGGGGGCTTTGAAGGATTCCACCTCGGTTTTGAGGAGTGTGAAATTTGCTTTAGAGAAGTTTTTCACTGTGGTTTTCTGGGCAGGGGGTGGGGTCGGGATGTGAATATCCAGTGAGATTAGTTTATGGTCTGATCTTACCAGTGAGGGATACACTTCTGGTCTGTAGCATAGAGTCCCCATGTTGGTGATGATCAGGTCCAGTATGTTTTCCCCTCTTGTGGGAGTGGTAACAAGTTGTTCCATAGCATTTGAGTTTGTAAATTCTAGGAACCTCTGGGCTAGGGTGTTGGAGCTAGAGTAATGCTCCCAGTCTATGTTTGGGTAGTTGAAGACTCCCAATATAATGGTGTTTGGGGAGTCTGGTGACACCTGCTGTGGCACTTCTGCCAGGAGCATGATGGCCAGCAGCCCTCCTACAAGCACCCCTGTACATCTGCCTGTGTGGTACCTCGCCGTTCATCTGGCTATGGCTGCTGTGTACAGACACACTTGCCATAGTCACCAAACTTTCCTGTCCCATGCCACCACCTGCCTACTGTCCCTCATCTATGGCCACTGGTGATGGGGTATGCATGGGCATTGTGACTGTGTGCGGGGATGGGGTGGATAAAAGTGGGATATCAACCAATGGCACAGATTCAGCCCCTGACAACCCTGCTTGTGCCTTGCTATGCCTATCATCATTGTCAGAGTCTGTATGGGCACTAACATCAATTTGCCTGCAGCAGGGACCATGACCCACATCACCACCTGTGAGGGGTAGACAAAAAATGCAAATTATAACCTGTACATTATGGTTTACTTCTTCACACATACACATTTACAGGTGAGGTGACACAAACATATTACACAGAACTCAGTACCCAACAATTGACATGCATGACATATGTCACTCAATATCAGGCAGTGCAGCCATTCTAAATCCTGGTTACAAACAATATACATATGTGGGATGCATGAGTCATGTTACTAGGTAATGCCCCTTCCCCTGGGACACACTGCACCCATGTACACATTAATGCTGTGCACCTGTACAACACACTGGCATGCACTGTACACCATGCCTCACAACTATGCAAATCATTGCCAAATGTGTTATATGTATAGCAGTTATGTTTGCTCTGTTCTTCACAACCCCTATGTGTTTGTCTGACACATGACTGGGATGATATGAGGACGGATGTCACTAATGAATGACTGACATTTTATACCCAGATCTCATCATCATCAGTTGATGTATGTGCAATAATATCTGTGTACACTGATGACCTTCCAAGCCTCATGTGGATGTCAGGAGCGTACACACCCCTGTTGACATGGCAGCCTCTTTTATGATATGCAATGGGGCCACATTACTGCAGTCAAAAACATTACACACACCTGATATGTGACATATGACTTATGCAATCCAATCCTGAGTCAGATGACTGTCAGTCATGGAGATGATGACTGAGATGCATACCATATTGGGGGTGCATAACTGTGCACACCCTTAAACCAGTGGTTTGTTGAAGCACATGATAACTGAAATACAGCAGTCACTATTCCTGGAAGGGGCACAGTAGCATGGCACATACTTGCCTTTTCATAATTAGGTCCATCTTCCCTAGAAAGGTACCACAACTCTACCAGATTGAAAGGCCAGCTCATGTGCACAGCCCCTGGAAGTCACACAAGGAATTCATTATTGCTGTGGAGTATGTGTTATATGTGGGCCAATTCATAACCTTGAATGTGTTAAGATATGGCCATTCTTAGCTAGCTTTGGAAGCATGCTTCAGTTCACTGTTGTATTTGAAGCTGACACCCCTCCCCATCCTCAGCTTTATTACAGATGCCTGATAACTGTGGCTCATACATGAGTGTTAGTTTGCAGTGTTCCACATTCACTCCTCCATGTCTACAGGCTTACTTTCAGGTAATAAACAGCAACTGTAAAGGTGTACACTTGCACCAGCAACCTTCAAGTTGGGGATGGTGGCCCTTATGTGATGTGGGCTGCTGCTTGTGCACCACACGTAACTTTAGGGATACTGTCTGTAGGCTTAAGCCGTGGTCTCATGACACCATTGCCCATTGCAACACATGCCTTTGGAACACCTGGGGTCATGCTTCTCCTACCTGTACAGAGGCCTGGATGATGTTTCTTGTGGGATAAATCTCCCATCTACTTACTCCATCCTATAGAGCACACTTATGCAGACTCCAGGTGATTGTTGATGCAGGTAATATACAGGCGGGACTTGCTAGACATTTGTGCAACTGCCTCAGTGTTACTGCATGTATCTGGGTAGCCTCCCTGACCAGTTTGCTCTATGTATTGTCATCTGTATTGGATGGCCATCTGTGTCTTTCAACATCACTGTCGTCCCATATTTAATACTCCTCTAGATGACTGTCTGCACTGTTTGCCATGGAATATACAATGGTGAGGTAATGTTATTTTCCCTACTCCTGACCACTTCCTTTCAGATATGGGATCCATGCCATGCCTTGGAAGATGTCTGCAAGCCATTGCTGCTTGTGTTGCAGGCAGCTGGCCAATTGTCATGCACATATTTCTTGGACAGCAGACCATTACATGGTGTGACATAGAGGCCTGTACTTGATTGCAAGTGTGTACTGCAGAAGAGTGAATGCTGTCAGTACATCACAAGCTGCCTCCACAACATGTTACTTGGAGTGTGTGCACACATATGCTTCCAGTGTATTGTATTGTAAGGTTTGTAAACCCCATATTTTCAGTCCTAAAATAGGATTCTATTTTATACATTAATTCCACATGTTAGGTGCACATTACGGGTTGTAAAAGGTGTGGAATGTGTTATTGTGCTCTGTCACTGTATATATCAAGAACAGTTGACACCATCATAAGGGGTGTGTACAATGTTGTATCGACTGTATGAGGGTTATGTTTCATACATGTCCCTAATGTAGGCCATTTGTCCCACCATTTGGCTTGTCTCTGTCCACATATCTTGCACTGATGGGGTGTGAGCTATACTGCAGAACTCCTACCTACCCTTCACCATGGTGACCACTGTGATGCTCTGCAGTTAACACCAACAACACTGAACATGCACATTATGCATTATAGGTAGATGTGATAAATGTGTACAGGGCATATAGCATGGCCTTAACATGGCCAGTGTATTGGCAAACATGAACAAAATAACCCCATACTCACCAGCCAATGGCTGCTGCCCCAGTTGTATACCTGAGGGACCTACATCATTGTGGGAAAGAGGTAATTTCAGGAGCCACTCATGTGACATTGCTACAGGGTGGAAGCAGCATTTCAGAACATTAACAGAACAAACAGCAATACTACAGAATATGCAGCCCAACAACTCCAGCTACAGACTATCTTCTCTGATACATGCATGCAGATTCTCTACAGATAGAAATGTTGAATCAACACTCTTCTAGTTATGTGCACTGTGGCCTTACCTGGACGCTCCTCAGACATTGGTTGGGTGCCACCCACCTCAACAATGCTGGGTTCTGCTTCATGGTGGGTGTGCTGGGTGGGTGCAGCAAGACTAGCAAGGAGCTGTTCTGTATGTGTCAGTGAGAGCTGGATGGCTGCCCCCCCCACCTGTGGCTAGCCACTCCCTTGCTACAGCAGCTGCTAGTCTCCATGCATGACGCAAAATGTCACTGAAGAGATGCCGGACCTGCTCATGATGCCGGTTCTGTTGTCCAGCATCATTCACCCTGTGGATCAGTTATTCCCACAGGTCTGTTCGGTCACATAGGGCTTCTGTGCCACATCCAAACAGGACATCATACTGCTGTATGAGATACTGAATGATTACATCATTCTCCAATGAAGTAAAGGCTGGTAGCCTTCCTCATGGCACGGTAGCTGGAAGACATAAACAGGAGAAAAGGTTACATGACCTCATATGGTTGTCTACTTGCACAGCAACACAGAATATTACTTGACAACATTCCAAACTACAATCTAACCCTATAATCAGCTGTCATTACACTCCTGGCCTTGACCTATCTTATCCCACCCAATGTTGCACAGTTAACTGCATAATCTTCTATTCTCCACTCATTTCTGCATATAGGGATGACAGTGGCCATTGTCCATGTGAATGGTGACTAGTCTGTGTTTGACTTTAGTGTGTGATGAAGCTGTGGGCACATGCCTTAGTTCAGGTAAGAGGCAGACAGTGATGTTCTCATGGCCTAGGGAGACTTGCTGTTGTTGCCTTCGGTCAGCATTATGCAGATGTTTACCATTGATGAGGGGAGTAGTGTATTTGATGTGCATATCCCCCTATAGATTATGTGTGGACAGGGTGGTACTGTTCCCACCTAACCTGTGTGATGCATGTTGCCTATATCCATGGCATGTGTGTATGAGGTGTGCTTTACCCCAGTACAGGTTGAATTGTGTTGTTGCCTCTGAGACTGACTACATATGTTGCAATTGTCCTTGATGGCGTGGATATGTCTGATTTATAGTCATAATCAGCCTTACACAACGTCAGCTGTAAACATACATGCTTGCTGAGATAGAGGTGGACTTGCCTCCAAGTTGTTGGGTGTGCCTATGTGTCCCTGTACAGCCAATATAGCATCCTATTATGTGCTTTGTGTATCGTTGCTGTTCACCAAGGGGGATTACTCTCTCCTTGGTGGAGGCTACTTTTACAGGTACTGCTGATTGCATATAATGACAGTGGATATGAAGTGGACACACCCCTGTTACAATGCCTGGTATTTGTGCAATTGAAGCATGACACCACAAAAACTCATTTCATATAAATTCACACCTGTAATGTGACATCTATCCTTTACAATTCAATGTAAAACATGGCAATTGTGTCAGTGAAAACATATGTGAAATAACAATCAGTACAATAAGCAGATGAATGAGTGTGCACACCCTTAAAGTGATATGTTGTGTGAACACCTGTTGAGATAGCTACAGCATCCATTTGTCTTGGTTTACACACTCAATAGAATTGTAAAGGTTATGGGTCACATTTGGGGTGTGGAACATTTTTGAAAGATTATATGTGGTCTAATTGTCATACAGCACACAAACCTGGCATTCCAACAGGGGTGTGTACCCTTTCGATATCCACTGTATATAGGTGTTGCTATAGCTGTTAGTGTTAGGCATTGGCAATGGGTCATAACACAGATGAACACTTCACTGATTAGTACATGATAATCATGCCGACTGTAGTACCCATATCAATGTCAGGGCAATGCAACAAGCAGTAGCTGTACACATTTATTTCTGTTGTATGCACTGACACAGATATTGCACACATGTGCAATATGCACACCCTATTGTTCCGATTGCTTGTAACCCATGGTATCACTTTTGTGCCTCCCAGCTGGACATACACATACATACATATGCCCAGGGGATACCTGATATACATTTGTGTTCTGTGTTAGTATGGCACATTGTATTCACAGTCTTGTTAATCAATCATACTTCTCAGCTAGTTATACCCACAGGACTTCAGGACAAAGACCACCATCGATGGTTGACAAAAGTAACATTAATATTGATACCATATTACTCTACCTGCAACATACATATTTAAGTCGATTGCACATTAGCCTTTGACACCACTGTGATAACCTGGAAGATGTCTAACAGTCATAACTACACTATTATGTTACGTTGTCATTGCTGGAAGACTTGTCACTGGTTTGGCCAACATAGGTCAAGTATATGTGTGTGTGTCTACATATATCAGTCACAAATGTGCTTATTGTCCAACAGAACACTGTACAGTTGAATGTCATAAATTCAAGATATCACATGCAGTTCAGCACACATGTTTGCAACAGTACTGTACTATGCAAATGCCCTATATATGTCTCTTAGCTTTCCAAGACAAACATATCATACTCATATTCACAGGTAACATATGGATATGGACAACATTCCATTAACTGGCCTAGCAGTGGCACAGTCACAACTGTTTGACAGAAACTCTAGTGGTTGGCAAATGTAAGCTGTCCTTTTCCAGGGTGAGTCACTCTCCTGAGCTGTGATACCACCTCTCAAACTCTTAGAGCATCACATGTGGACAAAGCCTAACATGATGGGGGTGAGGTAAATAGGGACATCTCATACATATTCCTGTTACAGAGTTATGAAGTTTTTAGCATAATACATTTTGCATTACTGTGACTGTTCTGAAGGATGTGTAGTCTTACACTCAAGTGTTTGTCATTACTTCATGACTTCAGTCCTCAGCTATTTGTCATACAGGTAGAGATGTCAAGAGGAACAGACATAACAATCTGATTTCAAAATCTGGACATTCTGTGATGATTTGTACAGTTGACAGGTATGGCTGTGATGTCTCCCACTGCAGACAGAGACAAATGCTATGGACATAGCAGTTGTGCAGCAGGGCATCAGTATAGCAAGTTTGGCTGGCACATATACATTTTTCATACTTAGCTATCCCATTATTACAGACCAAGTAATACATTAAATTACATGCTTAAATGTGTCACATACCTTTTTTTGGGGAGGGGGTTGTTGTATATTCAAATCTAAGTGTTTTGGTTTGGTTGTTGTCTTGCTCTGTGTCATTTTATCTCTCTCTCTCTCTCTCTCTCTGTAGTACAGGGATTGAGTGGGTTTGATTAAGTGGCAGCATGGCTTTTGTAGGTGATGGTCATGACCAGGTGATGGCCTATGCACCAATCGGTGTTCCCCACTTGCTAATTGCATGCAGAGCAGCTGTGTAGTTCTTCCAATAGCCGATGCCATGGCAACCCACTCCTATAAATGTGCACTTCCTGTGGTCATTGTCCCTTTACCTTGCCTATAAGGAACACATCCTTTCTGTGTGTGGACAGCAGTGTTACAGACAGCAGGTGAGAATATCATTTACAACATGACATGTGGACATAGGCCAACTACAGGTTTATGTAAGGTTCTAGACATAGGGACAGAGTGTGAGTATCAGTTATACGCTTTGAATACTGCTAGGTTAACCTGGTTGGTGTGTACATGCTAGTTCTGCATAGCTTGCAGTCTGATAATGTTATGTGTCTGGCATAGCTGTCAGCTGTAGGGCTATCTGCATAATGACCAGGGTTTGGGCCACTATGTTTAGTGTGTTCCCCAAACAGGTGTTGTCCTTGACAAATCATTGCCATACTCTGTTGACTGCTATCAGTAACTGGAAACATGCATTACAGTTTGTGACTTCATATCCCTCAGGAAGGATATGTTTCAAACAATCCTGTAACACCAGCAACTTTCATAGTGTATGAGTGCAATATATCAAATATGGCCCTGTGTTTGGCCCTTTGTCCTCCACTTATATACCAGGCTTTGTCCAGATATCATGCAGTAAGAGGTTTATAGGTATGGGCTATCGTTATTTAGTGCTGACATTCCTGCTCTCATCCCAGTAATGTTGTGGACTCCCACTCATGTTGTGTAGTAGGGGCCATAGATATGTTCCATAGGCTAGGCAACATGCGTGACTGTGTAGAGTCAAGAGGTCAGTGTATAGTAAACACTGTTATATACCCATGTACCACATTCTAGGGGGGTACATGCTTGACTCTTAGGCTGTTAGTACATGTGAGAGATATTACTAATAAAAACATAAAAGGTATGTTGCTGTATTTTTTGATGCTATGGTGATGGGGACAATAGTGGGTTAGAGGTTACTGTTTGGCACACAGTCTGTTTGTCAGTTTGATAGACCAGTTTGAAGTGAAGCATTGTTATGTAAAGGATCAATTTACATTATAACATTTGATAGTTTTGCCACAGGGTGGTTAACTGAGGAGTGTGATTAGAGGCTGTTGGCTTAATCATGTAATTGAGTGTTGTTTGATGTTTGTATTCAAGGCAAGTGTGTTTTGTACTGTTGTACTACTTTATATGCTTTTGCCATGACATCTGTGCCTGATACTTTGTGTGGCTTAATTTGGTTACCACCTGTCCCTCTGTGCGAGGCATGGTCATTGTTTGGCCAGTTGTGGCCTACTCATAACCCTCAACTGTATACATTTTTCCATAAGGTCTAGATGTTGGCATCATAACTTTTGTGTGTTCCTTCTTAATTAGGTTCCTTTCTGGCAAAAAGCTGAGGATTGGACTCATTCAATGATGACAAACATTTGACTGTAAGACTCCACATCCTTCAGAAAAGTAATGCTACTGCAAAACCTTTAATATTCTATCAGCTTTCTGAGATTGTAAGAGAATATTTATAATCAGTCTATTTGTCCACCATCATGTGATGCTTTGCCCATATTTTTGCCTGTAACAGGTTGAGAGATATGGTACTGCTGACAACAATTCTGACAATTGGAAAATGTCCTAAGATGGTGGGAGCAAGAATGTATCATGTTTCCTTTAATATTTGCATAAATCAGTTATGTTGCATTTTACACACCTACATGCTGTAAGACATGGCATAAACAACTGAAGTAGTACAGAAATAAACCTTTTTGGGGAAAAAGGTGGTGTTATTTGTGTTTTTTTAATGCAAACATTTGAATTTGTGCAAACATACACTCTGGCCATTTGATAAGGTGGCAACTGTAGGATTACTGGCTGTTTGGGTTTCACTGTGCTCTCTTTAACCATTTCAGTTACTTGCCTAAGAGATTGCTGTATGTCTGGACACTGTGTAAGGGCTATCATGATTATGTAGTGGCAGAGTGTGTACTTGTTATTTGGACTGTGTGTGTGTGAGGTCAGCAGATGAATGTCCCATACCACCCCAGCATTCTATCTACAATATGACCTGCCAGAGGATACGTAGTGGTATTGTGTGACTCTCATGGGGTATGTAACTATCCACACAGCCATTGTACTGTGATGTTTGTTAGGCTTACCAATATTTATCTGCAAGTGTGTTTTATATATATATATATATATATATATATATATATATATATATATATATATATATATATATATATATATATATATATATATATATATATATATATATATATATATATATATATATATCTGAGTAGGTATATATATATATATATATATATATATTCATATTTATATATGTGTGTGCATATATCTTATGTGAATGTTTACTGCTTCCATAATATACATTCTTTATAGTGCAGTGATTGTCCTGCAAGATTTGTTCATGAAATCATCCTGAACTCTTACAGCTTACATGACTTAATGGTTATGTGCTGTGACTATGGCGTATATATTGCTGGGTTCAAAACAGGCAAAGGCTGTTTATTTTGTTGCTGGGCAGAACAAGGGCTCATGGAGAGACGGTGATTAAGGCACTTTAAAGCACCTTTAAGTGGGTTTGCATGACACTAAGCATTGCTAAAATATGGTTACTCCATTTTAGCTTTGCTTAGTAGCACTTACTCTCGCTAAACCTGGCGCTGATTTCTTTGAAAGAAACGAAAAAGAGGTGATAGGAAAGTGGTGAAAAAAGGGGCATGTAGAGGGAAAAACAAGATGAAAGGTGGATAGGGATGTGCGGGATGGGAGTAGGGAAGGTCCATAGCTGTCCATTTCTCCTACAGCAACAGCTGTGCATATGTATTGAATTTGGAGGTGGATTTGGATACTTATAACCTGAGAGAGAGGGGTGAGGACAACAGTAATGTGTTGTCTAGGCAATTGGACAAGATTACATTTGTTCAGTGGACACGTCTGTAAAATGGATAGCTATGTAGGGGGCGTAATTTTTTGTGGGATGAGATTGCCCTTTTATTAAGGTTAGAGAGGGTTGTTGGGGAAGGATAGTAGGTATATGAGGAGAGGGAGGTTGGGTAGGAAAACAGACAAGACAGACAAGACAGCAGACAGGGGTGATGTATGACACATATGGGGGTGAACACCTTGATGGGGAGAGTGGTTGGGAATCAGAGGCACATGAGCACACAAATGGATACAGTGAGACTGAGGTCCCCACCCATGGGCAGTCACCACTGCACCTTCACAGCCCCAAAGGTGACTGCACTGGGGGCTGAGCAGGAGGGGCAGACTGACCCTAAAGATGTGGCACGTACCCCTCAAGTTGGTGTAGCTGAGCTGCAAACTCCTTTTGCATCTCCCTATGCACCAGACCCTGAAACTGACATCAGGTGACTGGCTCCTGCCTACGCCTGCTCTGAGGGGGAGACAAGCCCCGTCCCCTGAAGTGGTTCCACCCATGAGTGATGCAGGACCAGCAGACAAGGAAGATCTGGGGTGGGTCCCAGACATGCTGGGGCCCTGTGCCATGGCCAGATGAGGCAGGACAGACAGATCTGCTGGGATCGTCCTTCCCAGACGAGCTAGGGTGTTGACAGTTTACAACATATGTTAGTTAGTTATGAACAATACAATGCCAGGATTAGTTATAACAGCATGCATGGGTGTTACAATAGACACCATAACACAATTTTCAATCCTTTCCATAGCAAACAGAACATGTGCAGCTATGGAACTATAGTGGATATTATAGCAGCATGCAGGTTACATTGATAGCAATAGGCCACGAATTATTTCATTTTAACGTGGAACAGCAATAAACAGACATTGAAATATTGGTATAATAATGGGGAACATGTCCCAACAGTAGGTTTGTTAAAAACATGCCATTTTTTTTTGGTTGTATTATAGGGTGGGGGTGAGACAGAGAAATTAACAATTATTTGTTATTACATTGCTCACAACTGTTCTTTACATTATAGTCTACTCAGTACTCTCCAGATATGACCTGAAATTACAGCAACCTATGGGCTTGGGTTGGCCAGTGGATGTTGTACACAATTATCAGTTCAAACTTTGTGTACCTAATATACAGCTGTACTTACCTTCCGGACCTGTGGAAAAAATTGGGTTAACACTACCTGACTGTTTCTACACATTAGTAGGGTTCGACTTTGATATGTGCAATCATACTGCATGTGTGTGTGTGTACTAATGTCATAGTCCACCTTTATTTTTGTAAAACACCATGGGTGCTGAGGACAGTGACCGATAGTCATGATGGTGTGACACTTGTGGGACATTTTTTGGGGAAAACTATGTGCTTCTCTTGCTGTCATCTGCAGCCTTGGGTCTAATCAGTGTGTGTGTTCTACACAGTACATAAGAGACACATCCTATGGATAATATCCAGCCTGCCTTACCTGACAAAGCTGTGGGAAAATGTGTGTTTACACTACCTGACTGTTTGTAACTTCCTCTGGCTTTTCCTGGTTAGGGGTCGCCACAGTGGATCACCTGTCTGCTCATGATTGGCAGTGGAGTTTTACAGTGTTGAGTTGCCAGCCTGGTGCCCAACCTTCCACAGAAAGCACACACACACACACACACACACACACACACACACACACACACACACACACACACACACACACACACACACACACACACACACACACCTAGGGCCAATTTAGAGTGTCAAATGCATCTACAGCATGTCTTTGGGATGTGGGAGGAAACTGGAGCACTTAGAGGAAACCCATGTGATCACAGGGAGGACATGCAGATTCTGTACAGAGAGCACCCCAGCTGAGGATTGAACTGGAGAACATCTTGCTGTGAGGTGGCAATACTAACTGCTGCACCACCATGGCCACCCTACCTGACTGTTTGTAACAATACTCACATATTATTGTGTGAAAATATACAGACAGCTTAGTACCACTCCCCGGATTCAAACCCTGACAGTTTGTTCCAAAAGTAGTCACAACACTAATGTTTATCAGAACATGCTGTCAAGGAACTGCTAGTGGCTATGTGAGTGTTTTCTACCTATTAGTCTGTGATTTGGCCAATCTGACCTTGTACTTCTGACATTCCTGCATGGCAGACTGTTGTTCTACTGTGTACTCACAATTTCAGATATTATATTACAGGAAACAAGGGTTAGCAAGCATTTTTAATATTCAGCTATCAGATCATAGTACAGGGGAACTTTGTTATGCTTAATCTGCTGTACAAGACTTGACTGTTTGCCATATGAACCTCATATACTTAATGCTATCAGGGCCATATTTGCTGTGCAAAAGCTATACACATTTCCAATTCCTACTAACACATTGCAAATAAAACACAACAGTCCAGAATTGTATAGTTTTATTGACTTAGGTTATCACTGTTTTATGTGTATCACTAGCATTATCTGTGGTAATTTCATCAGCCTTTGCAACCTACTGCCATGTGTCTCCACATTTGAAACCCTCTCAGCTGCAGCTGTACAGGAGGCAGAGAAACATTTATGCCTACCTATCCATCACATACACAGCCTGGACTATCTTAAACAGCAATTGATACTGATACGTACACACTACTGGGGCATTCCCTGCCCAAGCATCTTGTTCCCATTGGTCCAGAAGGTCCCTCTTTCTCCGCTTGAGTTCAGCATAGTGATGCTGAACCTGCTCGCCAGTCCGAGGGATCCCAGTAGCACTGTTGAATTCACAAGCGAGATGGTCCCAGGCCTCCGCTTTATATTCTGAGCCCTGGTACTGGCCCTGTAGCAGTCTCAAATCATGGTTTTCAACAAGGAGTCCAACCATGACCCTGGATTCTAGAATGCCCCAGTATTGCACATGAAAAAGAACACCTTCTCCTACTCCAGCCATGGTGCCTACAGTGATGAGCTCCTACTGGTTATGTGCTGTATTCTCACCTACAGGGTTTAAATAGGGCCAATTATCCACACTTTGCCATGATTGGTTCCTTTTGAAACTGCTGAGCTCAGCTAAGCTACAGGCAAGCCTGCTTAGCTAAGGTTGGCAATTCTTAAAGGGGCCAGTTCAACACTGCTTATCACTGGGCAAATCCGCTTAGCTTGGCTACTCACTGTTTAGCATTCATATTTAAGCAATGCTTACAACCAGTAAGTGTGGCTGTGCTATGCTTGGCATTGCTTACATTTTAGTTTTATAGACTATCAGCTATGTGGGATTGATTCATCATTCCTGACATATTATTATTTTGTTTACCTTCCCTAACATTCCACTCTGTGCTTTCATTACATTTATTCTTGTGTGACTATCTGTATGGGCACTTGTGTTTATATGGGGGTTTCACAACTTTATTACACTGACACCTCACATTGGGCCCTAATACACTGCTCTGGTTGCAAATATAAATTATTTACTGCATAACTGCACTTAAAAATTACATTTGTGGTGATTTCACATACCAAATACAAATGGCATTGGGGGGCTCGAACACTAGTTGTTCACTTACAAAGTGTACACACTAACCACTATGCTAATCAAGTACTGCTTCGTATGCATGTGTATTGCAATTTAACTTGTTGGGCTGTTTCAGATCAGCTAAGCATAGCTAAGCAGCAGGCACACCTGCGCAGCTGCACTTAAATGTTCTTGCTTATGTGAAACAAAAACATTACATACATTTTTTTAACTTTTTCTCTTGCAAACTTTACGGCTGTTAGACTAACAGGATTTGTATTTCCATCCATTTTCTGAAAGGTATAACATCTGCACATCAAATTCTCTGTCATTATTTTCTAACTTCATTCTTTAATGCTTTTCCACTATTTTTACAGTGGCCACTACACTTTTATTTTACAGCTGTACACTATACAGCATTTTGGCCACATCTCTGATGTTCAAAGAGCGACATCGCTCTTTTTGCATTGCCGTATGGCAATTCTGTTATGCAGGGGGCATGTATCTTGTGAAAGCACTGCTCTCAAACACACCCCCTGTACTAGCACACATTTCTGTGCACATATTGCAGCATGGCAGTGCATCTTCATGCATATGGATGGTGCACAGTCATGCTATATGGTTACAGTACCTTTCGTACAGGAATAAACTATTCCTGTATGGAAGTTTGTTGCATCCCAGGGATTATATTGTTAAGTAATAGTAAATTAGTAACTGACCCACATATACAAATTGTTTACAATATATTCTATTGGATATTAAAAGATTATTGTCTGAGTACTGAAAATAAATGTTTCTCTGTCACATTAATTAATTAATTATATTTTATAAACCTTTAGATGATATCTAAATATTAATTATAAAATAAAAGATATTTCATTCTTATTATTTCCCATAGCATTCACTATTGAATGTTTAATAACTCATAATCTCAGAAAATGCTTGATTTTAAACAGAGTAGTTTAATATTTTGGCACCAGTATATAAATGGTAATAAAATGGGTCTATATTATAACACTGACTGCTGAAAACAGCAAACACCCTTACTTCAACACAGTTTACTCGAAACACTAAATCTCAAATGGCCAGAACAGTGATTTTTTTCCTAGGGGAAAAAAATCACTGGGCCAACAAAAAATAAAAATAAAAAAAAACAACAAACAAAATAAAGTGGGGGGCTTAGCCTCCACACACCCCCTACTTAAATATATCAACTCCGAGATTGCACTACAGTGGAGGAAATGGCAAATTTCCGACAATGGCCCAGTAATTTTTTTTCCCTGGGGAAAAAAACGCTATTCTGACCATTCAAGATTTAGTGTTTCAAGTAAACTGTGTTGAGGTAAAGGTGTTCGCTGTTTTTAACCGTCGATGTCATAATATAGACCCAATAAAACACATTCAGTTGAGCAGTTATTAGTCAGATATAATTTACAACAGAATAACTGGTTGAGTCTGCAAAGTTGTAAGGATTTTTATAAATGATAAATTAAAAGTGTCTTAGACTCACTTGTAAAAATTGTCCCAAAAATTTTAAAATTTTAATTTAACATCACTACTAATATGGATAAGTATAGCCATGGTGGTGCAGCGGTAGCGTTGTTGCCTTACAGCAAGAGGTTCTCCCATTCAATTCTTGGCTGGAGTGCATGGAGTGCCTTCTGTGTGGAGTCTGCATGTCCTCCCCGTGATTGGGTGGGCATTTGAAAGACATGTGTTAATGGGCGTGCCTTTGTTGAAGGTTGAACATCGAGCTGGCACCTCAGCATTCATGAAAATCTACTGCCAATCATTAGCGGATTGGAGTTCCGTTGTGGCAAAGCCTAACTGGGAAAAGTCAAAAGACAACAACAACTAATATAGATAAGTACAGGTGATATTTATCAAAAATATATAGGATATTAAGAATATATTGTTCCTTTGTAGAAGTAACATTTTGGGATTTCTCGACAAGAGTTAATAATGTAGAGCTTTTGTGGCAAATAAAACATTATTACTTAAATTGAAAAATAAAACATTTTCCTCACTCTACCAGACGTTATGTGCTTGGAAATATCTGCATAAATCTTTTATAACTCCCCATAAGGTTGCAATAATAAACAAAATATCAAATGTTAATTTCTGAAGATGTGAGGAATAATATAGAAGCAGACTGGCTATATATGACACTAGAATGTAAATTAATATCTCCATTTTGGAAAGAGTTTACATTTTTTTCACAAGTGTTGTGGTCAGATAAATGTATAATAATGAACTCATTAATATTATTTAATTCTCCAATTCCAGAAGTTATCCCAAAAACACAAGTGTCTCTTTTATGGTCAAGTTTAGCAATTGCAAGGAAAGTTATCACTTTAAATTGGAAATGTAAAAATACCATACTCTTCTTTGAATTTATAAATTTAGCAAAAAGTGCATACAAGAAAGAATTGCTAACCTTTATGATGAAAACACCTAACATCACACATCAGCATATTGCATGGAAAAACTGAGGCCAGGATTCACGAAGCTCCATGCAAGAATAAGGCTATTCTTGCACAGAGTGGTTCATGTCCATTTAGGATAGCAGCACACCTTGCATATGCTTGAAGGCTCACTGCTATCTAATCTAAACGGACATGAACCAGGAGCGAGTGCAGGGGGTGTGTGTTAGCAGGGTCTGCACATGTATACTATAGTCACATTAGTTAATCACTAAGCGATCACAGCATTTGTAATGCACCCCTTCACTCAGAAAGTGCCGTACAGCACTTTCTGACACAGATGAGTGTCAATCTATATAATATTTGAACCTGGCTCTAATATTATATAGTAAACAAGTGTCCACAGACACTGAAATGTAAATAGCAACATTTCAGTGTCCGCGGACACTGAAAAAGGAAAAGAAAACATAAACACCTAGAAGGCAGCAGCCTTCAAGTGCACACCCCCAAATGTATGTACTATTGTCCTACATGCATGGAAGTAGGGCAAGAGGAAAGGAATAGAAATTAAAAAAATGTAATATTTTTTCAAATAAATTTGAAGTTTAAGCGGTGCACAGCTTGTTTGCATGGCACACCACTATGCTTAGTGTGGCTGAAATCCTGAAAATGATAGACAAGTGCTACTGTGACAAAAAGCATCATTAAGCTGCTGTAGCATAGTGGTACTGCCATGGTATAGAATGTAGCACATGTTTGGTTTGAATCCCCCCTGCCAAATTATTTAATAAACTTTTAAGGAATTTGAATGATAGATGTCAATCATATGGCTCAGTTATATCACAGTAGGGGTGGGAATATGTAAAATATAAATGTAAAAAATAATTTATAAATTTAATGAAAAAAATTGATTTAAGAAATGCTTTGCTAGTGTAAGAATTGCTTACCTGCTTTCAGCTCTGCTTAGCTGGTGTAAGCATTGCTATGCGGATTTGCATGGAGCTAAGCATAGTTCAGCATATTAAAACCGGCCAATCAAGAAAATGTTTGGGGAAAATGGCCCTATTTAAACCACACAGGTGGGAATACAGCCATAACCATTTGTGACTGCTCACAGCAGGACCAAAATGTCTGGCGTTGGTGAAGGTGTTCACTTCCAAGTGCAACGTTGGGGCATCCAGGAGTCCAGGGTCATGGTTGGGCTCCTAGTTATAAACCAAGACAGCAGGCTGATGCAGGGCCAGTACCAGGGCTCACAATACAAAGCAGAGGCCTGGGGCCAGCTTGTGTGTGATCCCACCAGTGCCACTGGCATACCCTGGACTGGTGAGCAGGTAAATCACCACCATAATGATCTAAAGCTGATGAGGGGTGCAGTCTTGGACCAGTGGATCCAAGAAGCTTGAGGTCAGGATGTCCCACCTGTCTGTAAGTATGCAGTCTTATGCATCTCTAAGTATGGAAAATGTTCAACTTGTGACTGTGCAGGTGTGATTAATGTGTGATGCCTCCCCATACATCTGCTGCAGAGAAGTCCCAGAATGTTGAGGCTCATGCACAGTGACTGGCCCGGCTGCATTGGCAGTATGGTGAGTACAGAATATCCTGTACTATTGGCAGTAAGAAATCAAAATTATAGTAATGGTAGTACCGCCTGTACATATAATTGCGCTGTAAAAGTCAGGAATAAATGCCTGTGTCAGGCTGCCAGTGTTACAATGGAGTATTCCCAGCTGCTGTGTAATGCAGATATCAGTAGCAAACAAGGTACAATATACAGGAGAGGAATATTAGAATATGTATGAGGGTGTCTGGGTGAACCTGCCAAGAAAGTGCCATGTCAGGGCCACTGTAACAGTTAGAAATGAAAAGCATTCCCATGTACAGATCATGCAGGAATAGTAATTGTAGATTTCTGAGTTGTACACAAATATGTATGTCAAAACTAATAAAGGTGATCCCAAACAGTGGTGTGTGTCAATCTCATTTGTACCTGAAAAATAGAAATGTGTATGTCCTGCAGAATGCATTAACTGAGATGAAATTATTTAGCACTGCTTGTCTGCATAGTTTAGAATGGGCATGTCAATTAACTGAAAAAAGCAACAGTTCATATTTCCATCAGAATGTGTTTTACTTGTTTGTCTGCCAGCATTTTCCTGTGTTAACCTATCAATTTCAGCTGTATGTAGCTGTGAATGTACTGAAAAATGTATAAGGCTAACAGGTGCAGACTTAAAACCTACACTGTGTACTCAGGAATCTAAATTGTAGTATGTACAGTTGTAAACAGTCAAATGTGCAATCTAGCTAATGTGTACATGTTTCACAAACAGTGACACCAATGTATGTTGTCTATGCATAATTTGCACTGAAAATGGGAAACAAATAATGCAACATGTCATAATAAAAGTACTGTGCACAAAAATATGTACTAGATAGAAATGTCAAAAAAAGGCACAACACCTCCACAGTAGATCAGTGTGATAAAAATGAGACCTATAATTCAATTTTACACACACACCATGGTTTGAATCCAGGGATCGCCACTAACATCTCATTCTGGTTCTACAGTTGTAAACTGCAATCTGAATAGAAAAAAATAATGTACTGCAACTCATACATTTTCCATACAGGGCACACAGGTAAAGAAATCTGACTGGAAATACTTGTATGATGTGTATAACTATGAAAGGTGTACAATCGCTGTGTTGATCAGCCCCAGTTCTACAAATAGATGCAAGCTAGACATCCACACTCTGCAGTCTGGCTCAGACAAGCCCCTCAAGTATCATGCTGTCACAGATAGTTTCCCCAGTTGCCAAGAAACCTGCACACAGATAATGTCACAGTACATGTATGTGGAAGGCACAACACACACTCCAGGGCCTGCAAATAATATGTGAATCTGAAATATGTGTTGAAACAGCAATGTAATGTGCACACAGTTCATCTGCACAGGTCCACAGGTAAAGAAATTGGTATAGAAGCAGGTATGATGTGTATAACTAAAACAAGTGTACAATTGCTCTGTTGATATCTACAGCTGTTGGTGTGCTGTTGTAGCCCCATGGCCCAGGTAGAGTGTAAGTGTGGTCAGAATGTAGAGTAGTGAATAGTAGTGAACTGAAAAATATACTTGATAGCAGTTGTCAATGGAATCTGTTCCCTTCCCCCACCACTCAACTGATCCAACCATCACACTGAAACCAACATGGGTATGTTCCTAAACAAACCTCTACTGTTGGGACCATTGTTCCATTTGGTTTATCATTGTTAAAACTGTGTGCATACTAATATTCCCTGTAGAATAATAATTTTATTGCCTGCCTGACATACTACTAACTGGCATGCTGTTGCAACCCTGAAGGCCATTCCATATATGCATGCGTTCTGTTTGCTATGGCACTGTTATAATTGCAATGTTTTGGATAAATAAGAATATCCATGCATGCTATTTTGACAAATGTTGTAATGTGCTGTGCATGACTAACCAATATTCATTGTTAATTTCCACATCATAGCACATATGGGAAGGCAGATCCCAGTGGATCCACCTCTCCCACCCCACCTGGCTG
>NC_056733.1:165315019-165319024 GCF_019279795.1 Protopterus annectens
ATATGGACTGTGTGAACAACACCATCTTCATATGTGCCACTCACACACTAACCTACATATACTGGGCCAGTACACAGTGTATTTCAATGCCTGACTGTGGTATGGGACATGTGTCAGTCTGGCCCTACAAACATGTAC
Source organism: Protopterus annectens (assembly GCF_019279795.1). Classification (NCBI taxonomy): domain Eukaryota; kingdom Metazoa; phylum Chordata; order Ceratodontiformes; family Protopteridae; genus Protopterus; species Protopterus annectens. The sequence continues at coordinate 165,315,158 of NC_056733.1, forward strand.
GCCAATAGGGTACCATACACTGGAGCAGCATACAACATCACATAGAACAGGACCATGAACAATGACATCTACTGCAGGTTGTACACAGGTCAAGGTACATATTCACAATACACATTGTTGACAATCACCATAAGTACACAAACCTCACTACTGTGCACACTACAACAGAATGTCCAGGCTTTGTCCTCGGATATAAGGCCTACTATACATAACATGTCTAGCAGCCTGATATCTCACTGGCTTATCAGGTATGATGTCAGAAAATAATGATGTACTGAACATATGCACCTCTTACTGCATGACATCTGTACAAAGGTTGACAGAGTTGTGGCGGGAGGCACAAACACAGGGCCAATATTGACATGTTGCTGTGATAAACCCATACATTTACTGGTGTAACAGGGTTTGTTGTGACATATGTCTTTTGAGGGATATGAAGTCAGTAAATCACATGGCTGTCACCATGTACTGACTGCAATCCTCAGAATTTGCTACTGCATTTCTAAAGATAGGAAATGTGTGAGTAACACAACACATGTAAGACTGCAAACTCTGGCCATTCTGCAGATAGCATTACAGGTGAGAGTTTCCTCAACCACATAACACTGTCATGCCAGATTTTAAATCATGCAGTACAGCCATATCCACAGAAATGCTGTTAAACCAACATTACTTCAAATGTAGAAGAACAATACTTACATTCTGTCCTCATGTCTGGAACATCCCCCTCCTGTTTGTTGGCCTGTCTCCACAGTGTATGTTGTAAGAGGTATATCCAACTACTCTCTGTGATGCTGTTTGTCAAACACCAATATGAAGTCCTGCTCACAGTTAAGGAAAAGGGCCAACACCCACATGAAGTGCTTAGTTATAGAGGTGTGTTTCCATGCAATTGACTATAGGAATGATACCACAGCTGTTCCACATGCAATCAGCTAGTGGGGGATGGCAATTTGTGCACAGGCCATCAGCTGATCATGAGCATCACTTACAAAACTCAAGCTGCTGCCTAAGCAAAGCAGGTGTACTTTTCCACATCCACCAGGGAGGCAATCAGTGAGACAGACAGAGACAAAGTAAGAAAGGAAGGGATTAGGAGAGTAAGAGCCAAGCATGTTTGTGTATGATCCATTGGTGGAGAGTGGTATCTGGGCATTATGACGGTTGCCTATATTGTGCACTAATCCATACTGTCACATGGTAATTGCACATGGCTGTACACATTTATGGCTGAGGATTGTCGACAAGAATCTCTACAAGGTTTGGAAAATGATGACCTTGTAATGTTGACAATGAAGCATGCAGCTCCTCAGTATAACGATGTGGCAGAACTCACACTGCAATTGACCCTGTCATTACACAATCACCCCAACAGGACACTGATAACGCAAACACACACTTACTAATACTGAGTTTCAAACCCCTACATGACTATGTATTGCTATTACATTGCTATGCAGTGATTGCACTCACCATGGAGTCTACCTGTTGGAGACCTGTCCAAACGTATCTTTGAAGGTGAGTGACAATAGCAACAGTGGTAAAGGAGGGATAAGGAAAGTGTAATACATGTGACTGTCCACAAAAGCAGGTGTCAAGGAACACAGCCACACACATTATCAAAGTTAGCAGGGAGAGTCAGAATTAGAACTTCTACCTAATTAGTTTGTTACACTACTGTATTACACAGTTACCATATGTGTCACAGAGCTTATCAGGTTCACCTATGGCAAAAGGGTTATTTCAAGATGACTGACATCAAAAAGTGTGCTACAGTAGGGCAATGGGAGGTGTCGTGAGTTTGAATGGCTTCAAAATCATTAATCTACACACATACACACACTCACACACACACACACACACACACACACACACACACACACACACACACACACACACACACACACACTTGCCAGTACTGACATGCATGGGTTGATTGCTTCACAGGTGTGTAGTAGTTGACTGTGCCAGAAGGCTGTACAAGGCTAGGCAAAGGGAATACCTTGGCATCAGGCCACATGACAATGGTCTCCAGTGTGGCTCAAGGGTGTAGTCCCTGGATTGGCCCACACAAGTGAGTATTGTATTCATCATCCACTTATCTGGGTTACTATTGTGGGTGGCCAGTGCTGTGCAATGCTTGGCATGTATGCGATCTATATTCCATAACATGGACAGTGTCTGGGTTGTGCACATGTACCACATGCACGTTCTGTGACATGTGGAGTGTACTTGGGGTCTCTGAGGGTATGTTATGTGTACAGATTGTCATCCTCTAATGTGACATTCCTGACCTCATGTGGTGAGACCTGGCTATGGAACTGAGGTTGTGCCTGCACCTACACTGACAGCATGATACAAGTAGTCAGTGGAGTTTATGGCATCTGTCCATACACAGCATGTGCATAAGATATGGTATTCCCTTTGTGGGTTACATTTGTGGACTCTACAGCTGTTGCAGGAGTCCAGTGGGGAACATAGCAAAGGACCACTGTAAGCAATTATTTGCCTATTGTAGGGATGGAACAGGGTGCCATGTCCTATTACTTGCTGGATAACTCACATTCGGTCAGAAGATGTTACACGTCACAGTACATTCTGATGTCAGTGTCAGTGCTGTGGTCAACAAGCATGTAGTCCACTGCAATCATACCATGGTTACTATCTGTGGGCAATATGCAGGGAACTACCAATATAGTGGTTGTTGCCTAGCCAAGTGTGTTTGTGTATGAGACATGGGTGGAGAGTGTTCTCTGTGTAATACAAGGGTTGCCTATATTGTTCACTGATCCATAATGTCACATGTAGGGTTATGGATTGTCTACATAAGCCTCTCTGCTGTTTGACATCTGTAGTCCTTGTAAGATGGACATTGTGACATATAGTAGATCCTCAATATAATAATTTAGCAAAACCCACCCCAAAATGCATCCTGTCATTACACAATCACAGCAACCTCCACAGAGGACAAACACACACACATACCAGTACTGAGATTCAAACCCCTAAGTAGCTACGTATTGCTACTATAATGGACCACATTTATCACACGCAGAGCTTATTGGATGGATGTTGTCCCAATGTACTTCTAAGGTGAGGAACATCACCAGCCCTTGTAAATACTGGCATTGGGTGATGTGGTGGGTGAGAGATCCCAAAAAAAATTTTCCCCTAATCGCACATTTACATTTGTTAGAGGTGAGGTTCAAACCTCTATCTAAAAACCTTTATGGGCCATTATGTTATACATGTACCATATGCACCACTGACTTGACATGGTATAGGTTTTGCAACAGATGCTTGTAAGGTGGATGATATCTACAGGACTGCTAAAGTCAGGCTTTGAGATGTGTACTGGCTATAAATAGGGACAAAATCTTTGAAGTACACACACATTTGCCACAGATGAGATTCAAACCCATAGCTCTGTAGTTTTTGCTACTACAGTGTTCCACATATATAACACACACCACAAAGCTTAGTGGGTTTTAGTTCTCCAAAGGTATATTTCCAGGTAGATGATATCAACAGGCTCACCAAAGTAGGGCAATGGGAGGTGTAGTGACTGTGAATGGCCTCAAAAAGCAATACTTGCTACACACACAGAGTTCCACAGTTGTCATGTCTGAGATTAGAACTCCTACCTAACTAGTACATCACACTAAAGCATTATGCAGGTATTGCATGCGCCATGGAGCTTATAGGGTTGAGTGTTGTCCAAAGCGATATTTCAAGGTCACTGACATCAGCAGGCTTGCTAAAATAGGGGAAAGGGAGATGTAGTGACTGTGAATGCCCTCAATAAGCATTGATCCCTACACAGACACAGAGTTTCATTGTTGCCATGTCTGGGAAATCTCACACTAT